>NC_037679.1:68889068-68905663 GCF_003255815.1 Theropithecus gelada | reverse complement strand
GATGGAAAAGAGACATACACTAAAAAAAAAAAAAAAAAAAAAAAAAAAAAGAAAAACAAATAGGATTTTATGAGCAGAAAAAAACCCTGACATTAGTTTTTTCAGTATTTTCTATGAGAAAATCCAAACATGGCAAAGTTGAAAGAATTTTACAGTAAATAGTACTCGTACATCTATCACCTAGATGTTACCATTAATATTTTACTGTGCCTATCTATCCATATCTCTATCCATCCATCAGTCTAATGTAAGCCTTTGTACATTATGCATTTTTATTTTTCATTTATTTATTTTTTTGAGATAGAATTTCACTCTTGTTGCCCAGGCTGGAGTGCAGTGGCACAATCTCGGCTCACTGCAACCTCTGCCTCCTGGGTTCAAGTGATTCTTCTGCCCCAGCGTCCCAAGTAGCTGGGATTACAGGTGCGCGCCACCATGCCTGGCTAATTTTTGTATTTTTATTAGAGACGGGGTTTCACCATGTTGGTCAGGCTGGTCTTGAACTCCTGACCTCAGGTGATCCATCCACCTCGACCTTCCAAAGTGCTGGGATTATAGGGGCGAGCCACTGCGCCTGGCCCACATTTTAATTTTTTTTAAGAGATGGAGTCTCACTCTGTTGCGCAGGCTGGAGTGCAGTGACACAATCATAGCTCAGTGCAACTTTAAATCCTGGGCTTGAGCGATCCTCCACCTCAGCCTCCCAAGTAGCTGGGACTACAGGTGCATGCCACCATGTCCGGCTCATTATACATTTTGGGAAGATGAGGATGAAAAGCCGTCAGCTGGAGCTGAGGAACAGCCTTATGTCTGGATGTGTTTTGCCAGTCCCCATGTAGCCCATCCATGGCACCTGCCTGGCCCCCTGTGAGGGTCGGAATTGGCACCCTCTGGCGGCACTGTAGTCACTGGCGGAGGAAAGAGGATCTTGGCTCCGGCGTTATTATGTAAGTTGAGAATGCATGGTCCTTCCAGAGAGGCAGCAGTAGCGGTGCTGGAAGAGAACACCTTCCAGGGCTAACAAGTGGCATGACCTCCCCAGGTTGGCCTCCACATGCAGCGGAGGTCAGTGATCCGTCAGGTGAGGTTAAAGGGTGGCATGGAGTTGTCACCCCATTGATGCCTGGCAGGCCTGTCTGGGAGACCAGAGCACCCTGGATTCGTTGCCTGCATCCCTGGCGCAGCACCTCTGAGCAGCCTCTGACGTGACCACCATAGGGAAGGCTCCAGCATGGCCCCTTGTTGGGAGATTTGCCTCTGTAGACATTGGAAAGAGGCTCAGTTGCCAAGAGGAGACTGCTCATGGCCCAGCGTGAGGACAGCATGCCCGGAGCTTGCAGCAGGGCAAGGTGGCAGCCCCGGCTCTAGTGGGGCCTCACAGGGGAGCACAGAGGAAGCAGCAGGGGCACAGGTCAAGGATGAGTCCCACTCGGTGGAGGTTCTGGGGGATCCTGTGGCTTCCACAATGATGTCATTTGCTGGGTCACAGCACCTGACCCTAGTAATGATATGATTGAAGTCCAGGTACTGAGTGTTCAGCACTCACCGGGCACTCTGCTACTTGTATTTGGTGCCTTATTTTATTTTATTTTTGAGATGGAGTCTTGCTCTGTTGCTAGGCTGGAATACAGTGGCACAATCTCGGCTCACTGCAACCTCCGCCTCCTAGGTTCAGGCGATTTTCCTCTCTCAGCCTCCTGGGTATCTGGGACTACAGGCGCCTGCTACCACGCCTGGCTAATTTTTGTATTTTTAGTAGAGGTGAGGTTTCACCATGTTGGCCAGGCTGGTCTCAAACTCCTGACCTTGTGATCCGCCCGCCTTGGCCTTCCAAAGTGCTGGGATTACAGGTGTGAGCTACCGCCTGGCCTCGGTGCCTTATTTTTAATTTCTTAAAGAAGTATATGAAATAAGTACTATTATTGCCCCATTTGACACAAGAGGAAACTGAGGCACACAGAGGCGAGGAGACTTACTCAGCTTGGGAGTGGTCGTGCAGGATTCTCACCCCATCTGTCTGAATCCCTAGCCCACCTTCTTTCCACTGGACTATGGGCTGTTTCCTTAAGTGTCTAATGCTGTTTCTCTCATGTACCTCTTTTCATAGCTGCAATTAGAATGTTCCAGATGGCTGGCCAGGTGTGCAGGGTCACCCTGGGTGGAATTTGGCTTAAGGAAGTTCCTCCCCTAGCCCTCTGCCCTCATGTGGTCACTTGGCGCACACACTGAGGTCCCTGTCTGGCCTCCTGGGTATTGGCCTTTCACTCCCGTGGGGTCGGCACCCGCCTCTAGCCTGCTCTGGGGTCTTTGTCCCCTGGGCTCTGTAGTAGGCTTAGCGAGGTCACTTTTCTGGACTGCAACAAGGACGATGAAAAGGTGTCACGGAAGCCCGGTAGTCTGTCTTCAGTCTCGAAGGTAAAGTCCACATCGAGCCTACTCAGTAAAGAACCTGCATACTTCCTGCATGTAAGGAGTGAGATGTCCTGTGACAGCCTGCCATGGGGGTGACAAAAGAGGGAGCGGAGGAGAGGCAGGCAGCAGGTTGCTCACATTTCAGCAGATCCCAGCAGTTCCAGGCACTGCCAGGCAGTTTCCAGGTCTACATTTTATCAACTCCAACGTGTTACCTATTATACGATGCTCCCATATATTATGACCCACCAAGAAAGGAAAACGCCTCCATTTAAGAACATTCTACTGGGTGTGATGGTGTATCCCTCTAATCGCAGCACTTTGGGAGGCTGAGGCAGGAGGATTGCTTGAGTCCAGGAGTTGAAGCCTGCAGTGAGCTGTGATCTCGCCATTGTACTCCAGCTTGAGTGCCAGAACAAGACCCTATCTTTATTTTATGCATTTATTTATTTTTATTTATCTTGCTTCAGTTGCCAAAGGACCCTGTCTTTAAAAACACACATAGGTGCACGCTACTATTGAAGACAATGGCCGAGAACAGATTAAGAGGGCAGAAGTCCGGGAGTGTATTTCACATAGCCAGCTGAAAACACTTTAAGGCTACCAACAAAGCAAAACCGGTTACCACTAATCTTAAGAAGATAAACGAGGCTGGGCACAGTGGCTCATGCCTGTAATCCCAGAACTTTGGGAGGCAGAGGCGGGTGGATCACCTGAGGGTGGGAGTTCGAGACCAGGCTGACCAACATAGTGAAACCCGCCTCTACTAAAAATACAAAATTAGCCAGGCGTGGTAGCGTGTGCCTGTAATCCCAGCTACTCGGGAGGCTGAGGTAGGAGAATTGCTTGAACCCAGGAAGTGGAGGTTGTGTTCAGCTGAGATCGTGCTATTGCACTCTAGCTTGGGCAACAGGAGTGAAACTCTGTCTCGGGAAAAAAAAAAAAAGATAAGCGTTATGAATGATGAAAAAGTAAACAGAGTAGATAAAGCTTTTATATTCAAAAACTGCAATTACTTTTGCACCAATCTAATAAATATACGAGATTTGCACACGTCTTAGAAGGACTTTCTCTTGAACCTCTGTAGAAAGAACTGATTCCTCAGTAGCATCATAAAAATAAAGTAGTTAATATTGATGAAGCTACAGAATTAATGGCTCAGTTCTAATATAGTGGTGATGCATCAAATTCCCCCCAAAGACCAATAAATTAAATGTTTTATACAATTAAAAACAAATACATTGTATAGCTCTAGAAAAAATTTCTTTATATCCTTATTCTATGAGCTTTTTTCTATTTTAAAAGTTAAGCACTTTTTTTAAAAAAATCTTTTTTGTTAAAAACAGACACATTAACTTAGGTCTACACAAGATCCTGATCACCAAGATCTGTGCAAAAAAAAAAATTTTTTTTTTTTTTTTGAGACAGAGTCTCACTCCGTCACCCAGGCTGGAGTATAGTGGCGTGATCTCACCTCACTGCAACCTCCGCCTCCCGGGTTCAAGCAATTTTCCTGCCTCAGCCTCTTGAGTAGCTGGGATTACAGGCGCGAGCCACCATACCCAGCTAATTTTTGTATATTGGTAAAGACAAGGTTTCACCATGTTGACCAGGATGGTCTTGAACTCTTGACTTCAAGTGATCCACCTGCCTTAGCCTCCTAAAGTGCTGGGATTACAGGCGTGAGCCACTGCACCAGGCCAAAATTTTTTTTTAATTAGCCGGATATGGTGGTGCATGCCTATAGTCCCAGCTACTCCAGAGGCTGAGGTTGGGAGGATGGCTTGAACCCAGGAGGTCAAGGCTGTGGTGAGCTATGATCACACCACTGCGCTCCAGCCTGAGTGACAGACCGAGACTGTGTCTCAAGATAAACCCCAAAAAACAAACAAATACCATTCTGATTCTCGAGATGAATCAAATGTGTGTCTTAGGATTGGACTGTTTATTTCAAGCTGTCCTCATCATGCCTCTGTGATTGGTGCTGTAGCCTCATTTGCCAACAGGAAGCTCAGAGAACGGAGCTGGGAGCTGCACCCAAGCCCATGCTGCCTTAGTAACATCCAGAACAACTCAGCTCTCCCCGGGACCCACCATGTAACCCACCCACCATGTCCCCACGGCCTGCACTGGCCCTGAAAAATCACTTGCTGGTAATCTCAATCTCTCTTCTCATTTTGTCCCCAGATTGCCTTGGGTCCCCAGTGTTTACTCCCATCAAGGCAGACATAAGCGGCAACATCACGGTACGTACCTGGTCAGGCAGCCATAGCCCAGGACTTGCATCAGGAATCTAAGCCTACCTGGGTTGCCGGCACCATGGTCCCAGCTGCAAGCTTCCCAGCCCGAGGAAGGACATGGAGGCGTAGAAGATGGGCCCCAAACTTGCCCAATCAGGGCTCAATGTTCTCTGCCCTCCTCCACAGTCTTGCCATCTGGTCACCAGTCTAGCCTGACTGGGACCAAAGTCTAATTAAAGAGTTGACCCTGAGAAGGAACCTGCTGGTTCTTTCATCTATCCCCACCAAGTAAGTAAGTCCCAAAGTCCGCAGTCAGCACTGGTCTGGCCCTCCCCTTCTCCAATCCTGGTAGTTCCTGATGCCGTCTCTGCCCGTGACTGCCATAGACTGCCCGTGAGAATCCATGTAGGGCCCAGCCAAGGGCTTGGGACACACTGTATGATCTCATTTCTTCATCCCAGCAGCCCTTTGAGGCTGGTCCTGTGTTATCCCCTTTTTACAGATGAAGAAGCTGAGACTCAGAGTGAGACCTTAAGAGAAGGACTCACTTAAGGTCACAAGCAAGTAAGTGGCAGAGCTGGGATTCAGACCCAGGCCTACCTGGCTCCATCTCAGAGGCCTTCATTCCTGGACTTCTTGGAATCCTCGGAACCTATTTCCACTTGTCCATCAAAGCAAAACTTCAGATACTTGGTGTCTGAGCCAGTGTCAGTAGTGGCTGGAGAACATGAACTTTGTACCAACTGTGTGACCTTGGACAAGTCCATGCCCTTCTGTGAGCCTCAGTGTCTCTGCCTGTAAAATGGGATAATGACAGCAACTTCAGGGTTGCCACCAGGATCATATAAGGCAGTGCCTGTAAAGCATTTTGCAAATCCTTGCTCATGTGAACAGTCATAGTTACTGTTACAGGTCTTATCCCTGCTGTTCCTGGAGGGCAGGAAGGAGCGGGAGATGCTGGTAGGGTGCTCTTCACCCAGCGTGCGGGCCAGATATCTATAGGGGGCAGTTTACCTAAGGGAAAATCCTGTGTGCTCCATTTCAGAAAATCAAAGCCGTGTATGACACCAACCCAGCCAAGTTCCGGACCCTGCAGAACATCCTGGAGGTGGAGAAAGAAATGTATGGAGCAGAGTGGCCCAAAGTAGGGGCCACACTGGCGCTGATGTGGCTGAAAAGGTGACGGGCTCAGGTGGCAGGGCCTGGGTGCTGTGCTGCAGAGGAGGGAAAGCAAACCTGTCACTGTTCCGCAGTGTCACCCCAGGCTGGGAAGGTCACTTCCGAGCCCTTCCAGTGTGATGCTAGTTAATGACTGGGAAAAGGTCTCCCAAGGGCCAGGGCTTGCCTGACAGTGATGCTTCCTGGTTCCAGTCCCATCAGAGTATAGGAGCACACCCTGATCAGGGCATCGTGCTAAGCTTTTTTTTTTTTTTTTTTTTTTTTTGAGACGGAGTCTTGCTCTGTCGCCCAGGCTGGAGTGCAGTGGCCGGATCTCGGCTCACTGCAAGCTCCGCCTCCCGGGTTCACGCCATTCTCCTGCCCCAGCCTCCCGAGTAGCTGGGACTACAGGCGCCCGCCACCTCGCCCGGCTAGTTTTTTGTATTTTTAAGTAGAGATGGGGTTTCACCGTGTTAGCCAGGATGGTCTCGATCTCCTGACCTCGTGATCCACCCATCTCGGCCTCCCAAAGTGCTGGGATTAGCGCCCGGCCCGTGCTAAGCTTTTTATATGCTGATTGGGTTTCATATTCTGTGAGTTAGGTGTGGTAGCTATTCGCACCTCACAGAGGAGGCAGCTGGCACTTCTGGAGGCCAAATCACGTGCCCATGTCATCCAGCACAGTTATGCAGGTTGCCTACTGCACAGAGGTGTCCTGTTTAGGGCTGGTCACACGTACAAAGTGGATTTGTATGTTATGACAGTTTCTTGGTAGAAGTATACCATCTTGAGGAGAAGGAATTCTTTTATTTTTATTTTTTATTTTTAGACAGAATCCCGTTCTATTGCCCAGGCTGGAGTGCAGTGGCGCAATCTCGGCTCACTGCAGCCTCCGCCTCCTGGGTTCAAGCAATTCTCCTGCCTCAGCCTCTTGAGTAGCTGGGATTACAGGTGTGCACCACCATGCCTGGCTAAGTTTTGTATTTTTTAGTAGAGACAGGCCCGCCATGTTGGCCAGGCTGGTCTTGAACTCCTGGCCTCAAGTGATCCATGTGAGGCAGGTGTGAGGCACCGTGCCCGGCTGTGAGGAGGAGTTCTAATTTGCATAAATACATCCTATGGGCTGGTTTGAACCCATGCTGTTCTCAACCAGCTATAGACTCTTCAGCCCTCAAACCCAGTGCTTCTGCCTCTTAGAGCACCCCACCCTGACTTGATCCCCACCCCACTGCAGGGAGGGAGCAGAGCAGCTCACCTGGGGACCCCAGTGGGACAGTGAGGGGCAGTGAAGGAAAGAGCCTGCCAGGTGGGGGGCACGCAGTGAGGCAGGCAGGGTTCACATCCTGGCCTGTGACTGAGCCTTTCTAGGGAAGCCTCAGTGCTTTCCTCTGTGAAATGGGCTGATTGTGCCAAGCTCAGCCTCACAGGCCCCAGGGAAGCAAGAGGTGAGATGGTGTGTGCTAAGGGGAGGGCCCTGGTGAGCTTTTCCATGTGGACTCCTTGCTATACCCCATCTGCTTCTCCTGGCTTTCGAAACATCACCCTACCCCTTCAGGAAAGGCTCGAGTGGCCATTGGAGGATGCTCTGGGAGGTCTCAGGCAGAGAAGCAATGTAGCAGACTTAGAAAGATGCTGAGGGCTGGGGAGCGGAGGCAGGGAACCTGGTGCACAGGGGGCCAGTCTCGCCAGTGTGCCCGGTATATCCACAGTCTGTGGTCTGCAAACCCTTTAAGGGCCAGCACTGTGGCTTCATTCCTCAAGCCTGATGGTTGCCTACCATGTTCCAGCCTGTGGGGGTCATGTGGACACAGAAATGGACAAGGCAGGCCCAGACCCACCCCTCGTGGATCTTACAGCCAGTGTCACTGTTGTCATGGGCCAGCACCAGGCCTGGAGGAGAGAAGGTGCTTGGGAGATAATGAATGGAGCCAAGTGGTCACGTTACTTGTAAGCAGCAGGGAAAGATGATTAGGGAATAACCATGCCCTCTGGGGTGTACATGTTCCTGGCTCACAGTAGGTGGCAAATTCAGAGTCCATCAGGGTCTTTCACGACAGGGGTGTGCACGGTCCTAATGAACCTTCTCCTCCCTGGGCCGCAGAGGCCTCCGCTTCATCCAGGTCTTCCTCCAGAGCATCTGCGACGGGGAGCGGGACGAGAACCACCCCAACCTCATCCGCGTCAACGCCACCAAGGCCTACGAGATGGCCCTCAAGAAGTACCACGGCTGGATCGTGCAGAAGATCTTCCAGGTGAGCCGCCCTCACAGGCCCCAAAGGACCACCAGCTTGCAGATTCTGCTCCCCACTCTGCCCCTGCTTGGCCGAGGCCTCCTGGCCTGTGAGGCTATGTTTACCCTCTCGGGCTCAGGAAGGGCTCCCCCATCTATTTGGGTGAGGCTAGTGTACGGAGAGGTCCCCCTCCCGTGCCCTGGCCAGCCCCATTCAAGCCACAGCAGGTGTCACTGTAGATACTCCACGGTGTTTCTCTCTAGGGGCCTTGGCCTGCAAGGCCTGATGGTGGGGTGAAAAGAGAAACCACAGGGAAAGCCCTGGAGGACCCCAGGTCAAAGGTGGCCCAGCCTGATGGCCCCTCAAATTCAGCCTGGATCCCCACATGGGGCATGCGGGGAAAGAAGGGCCTCCTCCTGGGAGCATCTGCTGAAAGGACACCGGCCCTCTGCGTTCTTGGTGGCTTGTGTTGGGGTGACATTGGCCAGGGCTCCTGGAAGTGAGGCTTCAGCCCCTGCCTGGTTAGGTGAGGGCCCTACAGTTGATCACCAGGCTGGAAGCCCTGCTCAGGAGACGTCTGAAGGCCCTCTGGCTGCCCTGCGCCATGCCCTTCACCTGCTGCTTGCTGCCCTCATCTCACCCACATGTTCCTGCCCGGCCTGTTCTGGCCACCCTTTCTGCTGCAGCTCCCTCTGCCTGCCCACCCTGGTGGCCATGAGAACGAGGGGCTGATGGGCCCTGTTCAGTGTTCCTGTGGGGTACAGTCTGTAAGCAGGCTGGAGCAGAAACCAGTATGGTTCCAAAGAGGAAGAGCTGGTCACAGAGTGAGATGCATGGCAGCCCCTGGGCCATCCACCCCGGAAGAGCTGGAGACAGAGTCCATTCCCATGGGCCCCTTGAGATCTCCACAGTGCATTGCCCCTACAAATCCTCAAACCATCACCTCAATAGTAACAGTGTGTCCTGTGTACCTGGCCCAGGGCAGCTGCCCATGAATTGTAATCTTCACAAATGCACCACAAGGTGGCACTGTTCTTACCCCCATTTCCCAGATGAGGACGGTGACACTGAGACAAGGTCACACAACACAAAAATGGGGGGCTGTGATCCTACCTTCCTGAGCCTCAATATCCTCATTTTTCAAATAGGTATAAAATAGGCATTAAATAAATGAAATTAATCAGTATAAAGTGCTTGACACATGGTTCACATGGTTTATACTCAGTACATCAAAGCTATTGCTTTTTTTTTTTTGAGACAGGGTCTCCCTCTGTCACTGTCGCCCAGGCTGGAGTGCAGTGGTACAGTCTTAGCTTACCGCAACCTCTACTTCCCACGCTCAAGCAATTCTCCAGCCTCAGTGTCGCAAGTAGCTGGGACTACAGGTGCGAGCCACCAACACCTAGCTAATTTTTGTATTTTTTTGTAGAGACAAGGTTTCACCATGTTGCCCAGACTGGTCTTGAACTCTTGAGCTCAAAGCAATCCTCCCACCTTGGCCTCCCAAAGTGCTGGGATTATAGGCGTGAGCCACCACCCCAGCTATTACTACTTTTATTATGAAAGAATAATATTTGGCCAGGTGCGGTGGCTCATGCCTGTAATCTCAGCACTTTGGGAGGCCAAGGCAGGTGGATCACCTGAGGTCAGGTTGGAGATCAGCCTGGCCAACACAGTAAAACCCTGTCTCTACTAAAAATACAAAAAATTGGCCAGGCGCGGTGGCTCAAGGCTGTAATCCCAGCACTTTGGGAGGCTGAGGCAGGCGGATCACAAGGTCAGGAGATCGAGACCATCCTGGCTAACATGGTGAAACCCCGTCTCTACCACAAATACAAAAAATCAGCTGGGTGTGGTGGTGGGCACCTGTAGTCCCAGCTACTTGGGAGTCTGAGGCAGGAGAATGGCGTGAACCCAGGAGGCAGAGCTTGCAGTGAGCCGAGATCGTGCCACTGCACACCAGCCTGGGCGACAGAGTGAGACTCCGTCTCAAAAAAAAAAAAAATTAGCTGGGCATGGTGGCAGGCACCTGTAGTCCCAGCTACTTGGGAGGTTGAGGTAGGAGAATAGCTTGAACCCAGTAAGCAGAGGTTGCAGTGAACCAAGATCATGCCACTGCACTCCAGCCTGGAGGACAGAGCAAGACTATGTCTAAAAAGATTTAAAAAATAGGATTTATACTTTCCTCATCCTATCAAACTCCTGGCCTAAACTTGTTTTTTCTTTTTTTTTTTTTTTAAGATAGAGTCTCGCTCTGTCACCCAGGCTGGAGTGCAGTGGCGTGATCTCAGCTCACTGCAACCTCCGCCTCCTGGGTTCAAGCAATTCTCCTGCCTCAGCCTCCCGAGTAGCTGGGACTACAGATTCCCACCACTACACCTGGCTAATTTTTTGTATTTTTAGTACAGACGGGGTTTTCTCATATTGGCCAGGCTGGTCTCGAACTCCTGACCTTGTGATCCGCCCACCTTGGCCTCCCAAAGTGCTGGGATTACAGGCATGAGCCACCGCACCTGGCTAGCCTAAGCTTTTTATCTAGTTGTACGTTTTTTCTTCTGGCTCTGAAATTCTGTGAATTTCAAATTCTCTGTACTTTTCAAGTATGAGAGCAGCCCTGAAATTTAGGGAAGTATCGGCCCCCTAAGGACAAAAGAGAGACCACAGTATGATTAGCAGTCGTCTCCCCAACTCAGAAAGTGAGTTTTCCGAAGAAGCAGTTCCCTTTTTCCAGAGCAGGGAACCCAGAAGGAAGAGACTTACCCATGCTGAACACCTACTGTGTGCCAGGTGTTGTGCTGAGTGCCTACTGTATGCCTGGTGCTGTGCTGAGCACTTTGTACAAACCCCCTAATCCTTATAAAAGCAACCCGATTAGGTGGGAGCCATTATCCCCATTTTGCAGTTGAGGAAACTGAAGCTCAGAGAGGCTAAGTGACTTGCTCAAGGCTCACAGCTAGTTGGTGGCCCAGACTGGCATTTGCACCTAGGCTTGTCTGTCCCCAAAGCTGATGTCCTTCCTGCTGTCGCTCCCTTTTCCTTTCCCTTCCAACACCTCAAATAGCACAGACCCCCTGTCCAGCACGGACCCAGGGAAGACCCCTCCCAGAACCCTGGCCTGCTGGCCTGGCTCCTCGGCCCCTGCTAACGCTGTGCCTACCTCCCTTCTTGCCCGTCTCAAGGCAGCACTGTACGCAGCCCCCTATAAATCCGACTTCCTGAAAGCACTCTCCAAGGGGCAGAATGTGACAGAGGAGGAGTGCCTGGAGAAGATCCGCCTCTTCCTAGTCAACTACACGGCCACCATCGATGTCATCTATGAGATGTACACCCAGATGAACGCCGAGCTTAACTACAAGGTGTAGGCGTGCCCACCGCTGGACACGCCCCTGACTCGTGGCCACATGGAGAAACAGGCAAACCAGAATCACTGTGAATCAAGTCTGTGAGCTGCCCCTGGCCTGCGTCCCCCAGAGCGGCCCAGGGTCCTGCCAGAGTCTGCAGGGGACAGCCCTCGTTTTTTAAGTCATTTTTTTTTTTTTGGTCTATTCTAAAGGACCAATAAATAATGATCTTACTTCCAAATCTCCTTGGAATTCACGACAGCACAGACTGACTTTATAGCTTCATTTCAGCGTGGTAAAAATTGATTAACACTTCTAATAAGTCAAGTCCTAGGGTTTTTTGGTTTTGTTTTGTCGCCAACGAGGAACATGGCTCTGGGGGAATGGTGTCATCCACCTCACTTTAAAAATAAGCACATGATGGCTGGGCACCGTGGCTCACGCCTGTAATCCCAGCACTTTGCGGGAGGCCGAGGTGGGTGGATCACCTGAGGTCGGGAGTTTGAGACCAGCCTGGCCAACATGGTGGAACCCCATCTCTACTAAAAATATAAAAAATTAGGCGTGGTGGCGCACGCCTGTAGTTCCAGCTACTCAGGAGGCTGAGGCAGGAGAACCGCTTGAACCCAGGAGGTGGAGGTTGCAGTGAGCTGAGATCGCACCACTGCACTCCAGCCTGGGCAACAAGAGCAAAACTCTATCTCAAAAAAAAAAAAGAGGTGGGTGGATCACTTGAGGTCAGAGTTTGAGACCAGCCTGACCAACATGGTGAAATCCTGTCTCTACTAAAAATACCCAGGCATGGTAGCACACGCCTGTAATCCCATCTTCTTGGGAGGCGGAGGCAGGAGAATCGCTAGAACCCGGGAGGTGGAAGTTACAGTAGCTGAGATCGCACCACTGCATTCCAGCCTGGGCAACAAGAGCGAAACTCAGTCTCAAAAAAAAAAAGCACGTGACCTTATGAGGCTCTCGCTGTATTGCTATTTTGGTTATTTTAAGGACTATAATAAGAGTTTGATTTGAAATTATGCAGGGCCCCTATGTGGGATTTTTTTTTTTTTAAAAAAAGCAAACTGGTGTGTATTCTCATGTGGTTTGCATAGACCAGCCTCACAGCACTATTGTAAACCCTGCTCTTTCTGTCTTGCTAGACAGGTTTTTTTGTTCGTTTTCTTTTTTCTGGTTTTTGTTGTTGTTGTTGTTGTTGTTGTTTTACAGCTGAAACCAACCAGCAAGCCCTTGATGACCAAGAGGCGTTTCTTTCAAAGCTATAGGGCACAAACAATTGACCATAGATGACTCTGTTTTCATTCTTCAGAAGAATTACTTCCTTCAGGGACAGATTTTTCAACCTCAGAAACTACCTACTGTGTGTATTCTCTTGACGGGGAGAGATGGACCCTCCAGCCGCTAGGATTCGAGAAAACGCCTCGCTGCCTTAACCGGAACTGTTCTTCCTGGCGCTACAAACAGCTGTACTTTTTAAAGTGCTGGGGCAAACAAAGCAACCCCAAAACAATTGACATGTGTTTTAAAAGAAAAAACCCAATGAGGAACAATTGGTGATTTTTATGCAGAAACTAAATAATCCTTAATAAATAAATCTCTATTTTGGAATCACATCTGTGCACTGTATTGGTTCTTGATTTTTTTTTTTTTTTTTTTTCTTTCCTGCATTGAAAATTACAACTGGGGACCCTTACAAATCCTACCAAGAACTTATTTTCTGGCCTCCACGGTTTTAAAATTTTATTTATTTATTTTATTATTTTTAAATGTTTTTGTAGAGATTGGGGTCTTGCTATGCAAAGTTGCCAGGCTGGTCTCAGTCTCCTGGCCTCAAGCAGTCCTCCTGCCTCAGCCTCCCAAAGGGTTGGGATTACAGGCATGAGCCACTGCACCAGGCCTGGCCTCCATGGTTTTAAAAAACAGAACTGGTTGCTGCATGGAGAAACGGGAATTTCACATAAGACTCTTGGGTTTTGGCAGGGTGCAGTGGCTCACTTCTGTAATCCCAGCACTTTGGGAGACTGAGGCGGGTGGATCACTTGAGGTCAGGAGTTCAAGACAAGCATGGCCAACATGGTAAAACCCCGTCTCTACTAAAAATACAAAAATTAGCCAGGCATGGTGGCAGGCACCTGTAATCCCAGCTGCTTTGGAGGCTGAGGCAGGAGAATCACTTGAACCCGGGAGGCAGAGGTTGCAGTGAGTCGAGATTGCACCATGGCAATCCAACCTGGCTGACAAGAACAAGACTCTATCTCAAAGAAAAAAAAAAAAATCTTGAGTTTCTGTAGCCATAAAAAAGAATGAGTTCATGTCCTTTGCAGGGACATGGATGAAGCTGGAAGCCATCATTCTCAGCAAACTAACACAGGAACAGGAAACCAAACACCGCATGTTCTTACTCATGAGTGGGAGTTGAACAATGAGAACACATGGACACAGGGAGGGGAACATCACACACTGGGGCTTGTCGGTGGTGGGGGCAAGGGGAGGGAGAGCATTAGGACAAGTACCTAATGCATGCAGGGTTTAAAACCTAGATGACGGGTTGATAGGTGCAGCAAACCACCATGGCACGTGTATACCTATGTAACTTATAATTAAAAAAAGAAAAGAACCTTGGATTTCTAGCTTCTTTTGAAAAACCAGGCTGCCTGGCAGGAGCTGAGAGATGACTGCACCCTTGGCTGGGCAGGGCAAGGGAAGGGGGAATCAATTCTCCACTTTGCCTTAGTCTCCACCCATCCCTATTGCCTCCCCATCCCGGACCAGTTTGCACTTTTTCATGGGCTGTTGTTTTTTCTGATTCTAGGGTTAAATGTAGAGGGAAATATTTATTTTATTTTGGCCTCCGAAAATGCTGGGATTACAGGCATGAGCCACTGCCCCTGGCCAAGAAAAGATCATTTTAAGGCCGAACACAGCGGCTCACGCCTGTAATCCTCGCACTTCGGGAGGCCAAGGCAGATGGATCACTTGAGGTCAGGAGTTTGAGACCAGCCTGGCTAACATGGTGAAACCCCATCTCTACTAAAAATACAAAAATATTAGCTGGGGTGGTGGTGTGCACCTGTAATCCCAGCTACTGTCCTGGTGAGGCGGAGAATCGCTGGAACACGGGAGGCAGAGGTTGCAGTGAGCCAAGATGGTGCCACTGCACTCCAGCCTGGGAGACAGAGTGAGATTCCCTTTCCAAAAACAACAACAACAAAACTTTTTAATTAAAAATATTAGCTGGACATGGTGGCCAGCTACTTGGGAGGCTGAGGCAGGAGAATCGCTTGAACACAGGAGGTGGAGGCTGCAGTGAGCCGAGACTGCACCAATGCACTCCAGCCTGGGTGACAGAACTAGACTCTGTCTCAAAAAATAAATAAATAAATAAAAATTTAAAAATCACTTTAAAAAGGAGAGACAGAATTCTGTATTTCTAGGAAATCCAAAGGGAAAAAAACCCTAAAAAGCAATTAGAGCTTAGAATGAACAGTAGCATCCCTAATCTGAGGATTATTAAAAAATATAATAAAATAGGCTGGGCATGGTGGCTCACACCTGTAATCCCAGTACTTTGGGAGGCCAAGGCGGGTGGACCAGCCTCGCCAAGATGGTGAAACCCCGTCTCTACTAAAAATATGAAAATTAGCCAGATGTGGTGGTGGGTGCCTGTAGTCCCAGTTACTTGGGAGGCTGAGGCAGGAGAATGGCGTGAACCTGGGAGGTGGAGCTGGCAGTGAGCCAAGATCACGCTACTGCACTCCAGCCTGGGCAGCAGAGCAAGACTCCATTTAAAAAAAAAAAAAAAAAAATCTTTTCTTCATGTCTCTGACATAATATGGTGAAACTGGGAGGGCAAATTTTTATGGAAGGCAGGGATTTTCCCAGGCCAGCCCCCGTTCCTAGTACCTGCGGGGATCCTGGGAGCATTTTGGGTTTTCGACCCCAGAGACAAAAGCCAGCAGGGCATCTATGCCCTTCCCGTTTCATCCTTGTCAAAGTGGGACTGAGTTCCACCTGGGGCAGGGAGGAAAGAACACACATTGATTACTATATAACAGGCCCTGCAAAAGTGCTCTACACAAATCATTTCACAACCACCTGAGACGTGGACCTCAGTAGCCCCATTTATCAGAGAAGGAAATTGAACCCCCCAGGGTGTGGCAAAGAGACTTGCCCAGGGTGACCCAGCCAGATATGGGGCCACAGGAGTTTCACGTCCAACTCCAAATCTCCCGTCAGCTGTGTTCACTTGTGTGCCAGCTGACAGCCGTTTTCAGCACACCTCCTGCCAAAGCGTTCCCACTGATGGGGCGCTGCCTTATCTGACCTAGGCTGACTGCACAGAAACCCAAATTAGCTCAGATGTTTGATGAGGGTTGACATTCACTTGTTGATTCATTCAACTAAAACTCACTGAGCCCATTACAATGCAACATGTCAAACCCACTGTAATACATCACTGTTCTAGACAAGGAACTGAAATTCACTTTGTAACAATTAAACAGCAGAAGAACTTTTGTCTTTTTAAAAACAGGGTCTTGCTTTGTCACCTAGGCTGGAATGCAGTGGTGCAATCATAGCTCACTGCAGCTTTGAACTCCTGGGCTCAAGAGATCCTTCTGCCTCAACCTCCCGAGTAGCTGGTACTATAGGCATGCACCATCATGCCTGGCTAATTTTTTTTGAAAAGGAGTTCTGCTCTGTTGCCCAGGCTAGAGTGCAGTGGTGTGATATCGGCTCACTGCAGCCTCCACTTCCTGGGTTCAAGCAATTCTCCTGCCTCAACCTCCTGAGTAGCTGGGATTACAGGTGCCCGCCAACACACCCAGCTACTTTTTGTGTTTTTAGTAAAGACGGGGTTTCACCATGTTGGTCAGGCTGGTCTCGAACTCCTGACCTCAGGTGATCCACCTGCCTCGGCCTCCCAAAGTGCTGGGATTACAGGCGTGAGCCACTGCATCCAACCCCAGCTAATCTTTAAAAAATTTTGTGGCCGGGCGCGGTGGCTCAAGCCTGTAATCCCAGCACTTTGGGAGGCCGAGACGGGCGGATCACGAGGTCAGGAGATCGAGACCATCCTGGCTGACACGGTGAAACCCCGTCTCTACTAAAAAATACGAAAACTTAGCTGGGCGAGGTGGTGGGCGCCTGTAGTCCCAGCTACTCAGGAGGCTGAGGCAGGAGAATGGCGTAAACCCGGGAGG
>NC_037679.1:68860691-68888784 GCF_003255815.1 Theropithecus gelada | reverse complement strand
GAGACGGGCGGATCACGAGGTCAGGAGATCGAGACCATCCTGGCTGACACGGTGAAACCCCGTCTCTACTAAAAAATACGAAAACTTAGCTGGGCGAGGTGGTGGGCGCCTGTAGTCCCAGCTACTCAGGAGGCTGAGGCAGGAGAATGGCGTAAACCCGGGAGGTGAAGCTTGCAGTGAGCTGAGATCCGGCCACTGCACTCCAGCCTGGGCGACAGAGCGAGACTCCGTCTCAAAAAAAAAAAAAAAAAAAAATTTTTTAATATTGACTATGTGGTACAGACTGGTCCATTTTTGTTTAAGGGGCCTTTACCCATTCCTGTTTGAAAGCTAGGATAATTTTAGAGCCACTGAGATAAAATGCAGAAATAGAAATCACACAGTTTTCAAAACTAACTTTAGGATTAAGAGGAAGTATGTAGACAACTATACTTTGTTAAAGACTTATAGGAACAAGGAGATTTGGCTATTGTCACATGAGAGACCATTATCCAAGGACAAAGAAGTTTCACAACCTCCCCCTCAACCCTTGCCGGCACCCAGATGTCTGCAGTTGGCCTCTTTCTTTCCCCGTTTACCTAACATATAAGACAAGGCCAAGCCCATATATATATATATATTTTTAGATAGAGTCTCGCTCTGTTGCCCAGGCCGGAGTGCAGTGGTGTGGTCTCGGCTCACTGCAACCTCTGCCTCCCAGGTTCACGCTATTCTCCTGCTTCAGCCTCCTGAGTAACTGGTACCAGGACACGCACCACCACGCCCAGCTAATTTTTTAATTTTTAGTAGAGACGAGGTTTCACCACGTTGGCCAGGATGGTCTCGATCTCTTGACCTTGTGATCCGCCCACCTCAGCCTCCCAAAGTGCTGGTTGCACGTATGAGCCACCGCGTCCGGCCCAAGCCCATATAATTCTAAGAGAGCTCTTTAGAACATTTAGGCCATCTGGGTTTGCTGGCTCTCCGAAATAAAGTCGCTTTCCTTGTTCCAACTCCTGGCCTCTAGACCGAGTGGCTGTCATGCAGGGAGCAGAAGGAGTTTGAACTCGGTTACAACTTCACCTTTCAGAATTTCAGTTTCCTTATCTGTAACACACAGGTCTCGTTGTGAGGCTTCAATTAAATGTTACCATTTGTAAGGTAATTAGAACAATGTTTGGAGCATAGTAAGCTGCCTTCGTAGGTGTTCAGGCGTTCAATAAAACTGCAAGGATATATTTACGTGATGTGGGGCATACGCTGATGAGATCTAATACTGGAGTCCTGGGTCTGCTGTCTATTAGGGAAGTAGACTTGGACAGCTCACTTCACCCCTCTGAGCCTCAGTTTTCTCATCCATACAATGGGAAGACCAACAGTTTCTAGCTCACTGAGTCAATGAAGCGGCCTGGGCAGGGGCTTATCTGCGTAATCGTTCAATGTTGACCAAATTACCGTCGTTTGCAGGAGGTTATATGGGGACACCACCCTTCAGTTTTGCTGGTTGGTGGATGGTTTCCCGGCTTCACGCCGGCCCCACAGCCCTGCGCCTGCGCATTGAGCGCCTGCAGCTCCCATGGGCCCGGTAGGCGGCGCTGTCCCCATTGCGCCGCAGAGGCAGAGCTGGGAGGCTCCGCCAGGCTCTGCGCCTCCCCGCACCCCACCAGGCTCCCGCCCGCTCCCAAAGTGGGTGGGACGGAGGGAGGGCAGGAGGGGCAGGAGAACTTGTCCTCCTACCGTGCTTGGGCTGTTTCCTAGGGGCTAAATGAGAAGCCTCACTTGAACACTGTTGGGAAAGTTTGCAGCTCGTCCAGCAGATGCCTTGGGGCCCTGAGTTCACACCTGCCTCACTGTGAAGGTCATTAGGTATGTCCTGTTATTTTCACTGCTACTACTGCCACCAGCACCACCACCACCTAACAATTCTTGGGTTCACGTCCAGGTTCTGAAACTTTGTAATTGAGTGCCCAGGACAAGTCAGTTCCCCTCTCTGAGCTTCAGTTTCTGCATCTGTGAAATGGGACAGAAACATCTCTATCTTGCAGGATTACATTAAATAAGGTGTGTAAAATACCGAACACATAGAAGATATTCAATAACTGGATTGTGTTAATATTTTTATTAACTATGATGCTACAGCCTGCCAAAGGCTCCTGAAAGGACAACGGGTTCTTAATGCAGTTAAACTGGAGCATTTTCACCTACTCGTTGTTCTTGTTTGTTTGTTTGTTTGTTTGTTTGTTTTGGGACAGAGTCTTGCTCTCTTGCCCAGGCTGGAGTGCAGTAGTGCGATCTTGGCTTACTGCACCCTCTGCCTCCTGGGTTCAAGTGATTCTCCTATCTCAGCCTCCAGAGTAGCCAGGACTACAGGCATATGCCACCACGCCCAGCTAATTTTTGTACTTTTTTTTTTTTAGTAGAGACGGGGTTTTACCATGTTGGCCAGGCTGGTCTTGAACTCCTGACTTCACATGATCGGCCCACCTCAGCCTCCCAAAGTATTGGGATTACAGGCGTGAGCTACCACTCCTGGCCTACTGCTTGTACTTAAAGATACAGTAGGGCCTTTCTCAACACATCAACAAGGAACACTCCAGGAAATATTGTGCATTCTCAACTCTCACTCTGCCCTGATCCGCTGTGTGACTCTGGGCAAGCCTCTTCTGTCCTCTGGGTCTCAGTTTCGTCTTTAAAATTGGGATTAGCAACCTAAATGCCCGCTGATAGACAGTGGAGAAAGAAAGTGTGGTATATACACACACTGGAATACTGTTTGGCCTTATGAAAGAATGAAATAATGTCATTTGCAGCCAACATGGCTGGCAGTGGAGGTCATTATATTTAGTGAAATAAGGCAGGCACGGAAAGACAAATATTGCATGTTCTCACTCATTTGTGGGGACTTAAAAAAAAGATATCTTGGAGTTAGAGAATAGAATGATAGGCTGGGTGTGGTGGCTCACGTGTGTAATCCCAGTACTTTGGGAGGCCGAGGTGGGTGGATCACTTGAGGTCAGGAGTTTGAGACCAGCCTGGCTAACATGGTGAAACCCTGTCTCTACTAAAAATATAAAAATTAGCTGGGTGTGGTGGTGCACACCTGCAATCTCAGCTACTTGGGAGGCTGAGGCAGGAGAATCACTTGAACCCAAGAGGTGGAGGTTTCAGTGAGCCGAGATCGCGCCACTGCACTCCATCCTAGGGGACAGAGCTAGACTCCGTCTAAAAAAAAAGAAAGTTTTCTTCGAGACTGGAATGATAGATACCAGAGTCTGGGAAGGGTGTGATAGAGGGAGGGCGGGATAAAGAGAGGTTGGTTAATGGGTACAAACATATAGTTAGGTAGGAGAAATAAGCCCCAATATTCCATAGCAGAGTAGTTACTACTATAGTTAGCAACAATGTGTTGTATATTTCTTTCTCTCTTTTTCTTTTTTTTTGAAACAATGTCTGTCTCCGTTGCCCAGGTTGGAGTGCAGTGACCCAATCTTAGCTCACTGCAACCTTCACCTCCCAGGCTCAAGCCATCCTCCTGCCTCAGCCTCCCAAGTAGCTGGGATTACAGGCATGTACCAGCATGTCCAGTTAATTTTTGTTGTTGTTGTTGTTGTAGTTGTTGGAGATAGAGTCTTGCTCTGTCTCCCAGGCTGGAGAGCAGTGGCACGATCTTGGCTCACTACAACCTCTGCCTCCTGAATTCCAGTGATTCTCCTGCCTCAGCCTCCTGAGTAGCTGGGACTACAGGCATGCACCACCACGCCCAGCTAATATTTTTGTATTTTCAGTAGAGATGGAGTTTCCCCATGTTAGCCAGGCTTGTCTCGAACTCCTGACCTCAAGTGATCCATCCGCCTCGGCCTCCCAAAGTGCTGGGATTACAGGCGTGAGCCACTGTGCCCGGCCCTAATTTTTGTATTTTTTGTAGAGGTGGAGGTTTCATCAGGTTGGCCAGGCTGGTCTCGAACTTCTGACCTCAAGTGATCTACCCACCCCAGCCCCACAAAGTGCTGGGCTTATAGGCGGGAGCCACTGCGCCCAGCTTGTATATTTCAAAGTAGCTAGCAAAGAGGACTTGAAATGTTACCTACTCATAGAAATGATAAATACGAGTGATGGATACCCCAGATACCCTGACCTGATCATAACACATTCTGTACATGTAACACTCACTTTGTACCCCATAAATATGTAAAATATTTTCTGTCAATAAAAAAATAAGTAAAAACAATGTACACTACTCTGGTGACAGGAACACTAAAATCTTAGACTTCACTGCTATACAATTCATCTGTGTAACCAAAAACCACTTGTTCCCCAAAAGCTATTGAAAAAATATATATATATACACACACATATATATATATAAAAATTTAAAAATAAGTAAATAAAAATAAAGCAAAATTGGGATTAGATAGTTCAGAGTTCCTGCCCAGCTCTGACAATCTACGATGGATACCTTTTTTTTTTTTTTGAGACGGAGTTTTTCCCTTGTTGCCCAGGCTGGAGTGCAATGGTGCGATCTCAGCTCACCGCAACCTCTGCCTCCCAGGTTCAAGCAATTCTCCTGCCTCAGCCTCCAGAGTAGCTGGGATTACAGGAGTGCGCCACCACACCTGGCTAATTTTGTATTTTTAGTAGAGACAGAGTTTCTCCGTGTTGGTCAGGCTGGTCTCCACCTCCCGACCTCAAGTGATCCGTCTGCCTTGGCCTCCCAAAGTGCTGGGATTATAGGCGTGAGCCACTGCACCCGGCCAATGGATACCTTTTACCACTGTATCCAGCTCCTGGCTTGTATTTATAAGTCCAGTGAAATCTATGCTCTGCTTCTGACAAGGAATGGGGCCACAGATGCAAATACACTTAGCACAGCGCCTCCTGCCAGAGGGTGCTGGATAAAAGGCAGCTTTCTGAAGATAATGAACCCTTAATCAGTCCTTGATCTGACCCAGAGAAGATTGTCTGGAAGGGATAGTCATTCAACCCCTGTTTGCTGAGCACTTACTATGTTCAAGGCTCTGAACGCGGCTCAGGGGATCTTGCAAGAAGACAGATAAGGTCTCTCTCTCCCTCTCTCTTTTTTTTTTTTTATTTTCAGACAGCGTCTTGCTCTGTTGCTCAGGCTGGAGTGCAGTGGCGTGATCTCAGCTCACGGCAACTTCTGCCTCCCAGGTTAAAGCGATTCTCCTATCTCACCCTCCTGAGTAGCTGGGATTACAGGTGCGCACCAGCATGCCTGGCTAATTTTTGTATTTTTAGTAGAGATGGGGTTTCACCATGTTGGTCAGGCTGGTCTCGAACTCCTGACCTCAGGTGATCCACCCGCCTCATCCTTCCAAGGTGCTGGGATTACAGGTGCCCAGCCGACAGATAAGGTCTCTATTCCCCAGGGGTACAACAAGGTCCAGTGCACAGTGAATCCAGAGAGGGAAATGAGCAATGGAGGACAGCAAAAGGGGTCATGTGAGGGAAGTGACTATAAGACCCCTGATTTAGATTGGAGTCCGGGTGGGCAGCGCCCTCTGAGGAGGTGACATTTGAGCTGGGATCTGAAGGGGCATAGCTAGTGCAAAGGCCCCGGGGCAGGAGAGAAAGCAACATGCACCAAGGACGGAGAGAGGCCAAGGTGGCCAGAGCCTGGAGAAGAAGAGAGGATGGCAGTGGGGGATGAAACCTACAGGTGCTGAGGCCCGCGTGAGTGTGGTTTTTGGTCTAAGAACAGGGGAAATCATAGCCCCTGTGAGTAGGGGGCGACAGAGCCAGTTTACAGGTTGCGAGCTGTTAGCCAGGATCTATTTCTAGAGGTCCCTTTGCGGGACTCGGAAGAGAGGCTGTCCCCTCCCCTGCCCCAATCCAACCTCTGCTCCTTCCTGGCTGGTAAAGTGAGACTTCCTCACACAAAGTGTGCTTTACTTTGTTGGGGGCATGGGGTAGGGAGGGTGTCCCAGGCCTCTGAAAGTCATGATCCTCTCTCACCCCCTCACAATTCCACTGCCTGTTCTAGGACCTCCATGGACTCCCAGTTGCCCACACAGGGACCCCAGCTGAGAAGTCCTGAATCAGCCTGCTTTCCCTCGGACCAAGGCCTGGACACTCCCACCCCTGCCTGTGCCATGGCCTTCAGATGGAGGCTATCTTTGAAGTGCCTGTGGCCAGCTGTGACTGGCCCTACCCACAGGCCACCACGCCCGGCTGCCCAGAGGAATGGAATCACAGCCAGTGGCTGGGCGGCTGAGAGTGGCTGTGCCCATGGCAACGGTCATCTGAGATGAGCTTCCTCCCCACCTGGCCTCAGGTTTCTGGCCCAGAGAGAATTCCAGAAGAGCCTCATTGAAAGTCCCTGGCAGGGTGGGGCCCCCAGTGACTGGGACAAAAGCTGGCTATTCTCGGGACCAGGGTGGACAGAGCCACTGATTGTCTGCAGCCTCTTTCTGTCCAGTCTCTGTGGCTTCTTGGTAAATGGGGGGAGATGTGATTTCATGGGGAACCTGGGAGACTCCTCCCTGCTGTGTGGCCCTGGGGAGGTTCCTTCACCTCTCTGGGCGTGCTTCCTCTCATGCAGCTGGACGGAGCTCATGAAGGCAGAGTCCTACACAGTGCCTCTGGCACACAGCAAGCAGTGCATAAATGCATACATGTTAGCCCTGGTGCTTCCCCTGCCCTTTCCTCCCTAGTTTCCTGTGTTTTTCCTTCTTTTTGTCATGATTTGAGCCCATCTGCGGCATTCACTGGGGAAAGAGCAAAGAAGGCCGACCAGAATGTCTCTCCATGTCTCCTACCCCACCCCTACTCCCTGATCTCATCCTAGGGGGTGTGAACAGAGACCCCCTCGGTGGTGAGGGGCCTGAGGCACACAGGACAGTGGGAAGCGGTTGCTTAGTGGCTGAAAGGTGCAGTTGGAATTCAGACAATCCTGGATTTGAATCCTGAGGGCACCATCGGCAGGTGTCTATCTCCTCAGGCAAACGGCTTTCACTGTGTGGAGCCTCAGTTTGCTGGTCTGCAAAAGGTGGTGGAGAAGACCCACCCAGGGAGGGGTGGATAAGATGAAGATGATGGGGAGGAGGGAAGAGGGGCTGACAGGCTGGCGCAGGAGGGGCTGAGAGGCTGGGATTTGCAGGGTTCCAACCCCACATGGTGGCCTTGGCTATATCTATACCTCAGAGACCCACTCTAGGCCCCTAGGGACCCAGACATTAACTCTTGGCCTAAACCAACCACCAGCTGGGCAAAGGGGTGGGGGCGGGGTTGAAGAGGGGACATGGAATGAAGGAAGGGAGAGAGCAGGGGAGGACAGCAGGGAGTGTGGAGAAGGAGAGGAAAGAAGTTTCTGCCTGGGGAGTGAGGAGGAGAGCTATGCTTGCTGTCTTTTGGACTCAGTAGTTCCCATTTGTAAAATGGGCACAATCAAATGGGGAAACTGATGTTCACTTCGCAGGGTTGCTGGGAAGGAAGACGTGAAGGAACCTACGGGAGAGCACTAGCTAAAGCTGGAAGCTCGTGGGTGGGAGGGCACCTGAAGTTAGTCTTGGAGGAGTCGGGGCCACATTGTGGGACTATTTATTGAACAGTTACTATGTTCCTGTACTGCCCAGCCCTCACAAGCCCTGTTGTGTTTAATCCCTACAACCTGAAGAGGCAGGGGAGGTTACTGCTGTCATTTTACAGATGAGAGAAGCAAGGCTCAGAGAGGCAAAGTCACCTGCCCTAGCTCACAGCTTACAAGTATGATAGAGCCACACCCAATCCTTTTGATCCTAGAGATCATGTCTTCTCCTTCTCCTCCTTCTTTTTGTAGAAGTGGGTTCTCACTGTGTTGCCCACGCTGGTCTTGAACTCCTGGCCTCAAGCGTTCCTCTTGCCTCAGCCTCCCAAAGTGCTGGGATGACAGTACCTGAGCCACTGTACCTGGCTGTCTTCTTTTTTTTAAAAAAAGAAAATTTCACAACAGCTTTATTAAGATAGTCATATACCATACAATTCACCCACTTAAAGTATACTCTTCAATGGTTTTTGTTTTATTTATTTACTTACTTTTTAAATTTTTTTGAGTCTCACTCTGTTGCCTAGGCTGGAGTGCAATGGCCTGATCTCGGTTCACTGCAACCTCTGCCTCCCAGGTTCAAGCGATTCTCCTGCCTCAGCCTCCTGAGTGGCTGGGATTACAGGCACACATTACCATGCCTGGCTAATTTTTGTATTTTTAGTAGATACGGGGTTTCACCATGTTAGCCAGGCTGGTCTGGAACTCCTGACCTGGTGATCCTCCCACCTTGGCCTCCCAAAGTGCTGTGATTACAGGCATGAGCCACCATGCCCGGTCTTCAGTGGTTTTTAGTATAGTCATACATATGAGCAACCATCACCAGTCAATTTTAGAATATTTGCACCATCCTGTTTGGTTGGGTGTGGTGGTACGCGCCTGTAGTCCCAGCTACTCAGGAGGCTGAGGTGAGAGAATGTTTGAACTGAGGAGTTAGAGGGCGCAGTGAGCTGTGGTTGCACTTCTGCACTCCAGCCTGTGCGACAGAAAAAGAAAAAGCCCATACCCTTTAGCCATTACCCTTGGCCCCCCAAATCCTCCCTTCCCCCCAGCCCCGACAACCACTGATCTCCTTTCTGTTTCTATAGATTTGCCTCTTCTGACCATTTCATATAAATGGAATTATGTAATATGTGGCCTTTTGCATCTGGCCACTTAGCATCCTGTTTCCAAGGTTCATCCATGTTGTTGCATGACTCAGTACGCCATTCATTTTATTGCCAAATAGTATTCCATTGTGTGGATATACTGTGTTTATCCATTGAGAATTTGAGTCATTTTTTTTTTTTGGCTATTATGAATAATGCTGCTATGAACATTCAAGTTTTTCTATGGACATAAGTTTTCATTTCTCTTGGTTATGTTCCTGGGGTGGAATTACTGGGTCATATGGGAACTCTAGATTTTTTTTTTTTTTTTTTTTTTTGAGACAGGATCTCACTCTGTTGCCAAAGCTGGAGTGCAGTGGCACAATCTCAGCTCACTGCAGCCTCTGCCTCCTGGGCTTAAGCAATTCTTGTGCCTCAACCTCCTGAGTTGCTGGGATTACCGGTGCCTGCCATCACGCCCAGTTAATTTTTGTACTTTTTTTTTTTTTTTTTTTTTTTTTGAGACGGAGTCTTGCTCTGTTGCCCAGGCTGGAGTGCAGTGGCCGGATCTCAGCTCACTGCAAGCTCTGCCTCCCGGGTTCACGCCATTCTCCTGCCTCAGCCTCCCAAGTAGCTGGGACTACAGGCGCCCGCCACCTCGCCCGGCTAGTTTTTTGTATTTTTTAGTAGAGACGGGGTTTCACCGTGTTAGCCAGGATGGTCTCGATCTTGTGACCTCGTGATCCGCCCGTCTCGGCCTCCCAAAGTGCTGGGATTACAGGCTTGAGCCACCGCGCCCGGCCAATTTTTGTACTTTTTGTTAGGGGTTTCACCGTATTGGCCAGGCTGGTCTCGAACTCCTGGCCTCAAGCGATCCACCCGCCTTGACCTCCCAAAGCGTTGGGATTATAGGCAGGAGCCACCGTGCCCGGCAGTAACTCTAGATTTAATATTTGGAGGAACTGCCAGATTGTTTTCCAAAGCAGCCACCCCATTACACATTCCTACCAGCAGTGTGTGAAGATTCCAGCTTCTCCACTTCCTCACCCACACTTATGGTCTGTCATTTTGAGATCATATCTATCTATATATATTTTTTCTAGAGAGGGTCTCGCTTTGTTGTCCAGGCTGGAGTGCAGCTGCCTGAACACAGCTCACTGCAAGCTCGACCTCTGGGGCTCAAGTGATTCTCCTAAATGCTCTGATTACAGGTGTGTGCCACCGCGCCTGGCCAAGAAAATATTCCTGCTGGTCATGCTACACTGTAGAGTCTGCTGGGCTTGGGTTCAAATCTTACCAGCTGTGGGATCTCAGACAAGTGGCCTCTTTGTGTCATTATCTATAAAATGGCAGAAGAATTCCTCCTTTCCAGGCTGTCAAAAGATGAACTGAATTGGTGGCAGGATCGGGACTATGCCAACTGTAAAGTGAGGTGCATGTGTCTTGTTTTTATAACTGGGTACCCTGGGTATAAAGTCCCTGAGATCCTGACCTGTCTGGCTCACCAATCTCTCCCCAGTGTCTGGCACTGCACCTGGCATACAGTAAGCACTTGGTAAATGCAGACCCTTGGCTGCTGCCCAGGAACCTTTCTTAGGGGAGGTAGCCGAGTCCACCTGGGGCAGTCCAGGAGCTGTGTGGAGAGCAAGGCTGCGCCCTACCTGTGGCTGCCACGTGACTCACAGCCAATGCTAAGGGCCTTGAAAGCTTTTCCTTCCCTAAGAGGAAAAGTTCTTTCTGGCCAGGCACAGTGGCTCACGCCTGTAATCCCAGCGTTTTGAGAGGCCAGGTTATGAGGATCACTTGAGCACAGGAGTTTGAGACCAGCTTGGGCAGCATAGCGAGACCCCACCTCTACAAAAAATAAAATTTAAAAAGCCAGGCTTGGTGACATGCACCTATAGTCCCAGTTCTTCAGGAGGCTGAGGCGGGAGGATCGCCTGAACCTAGGAATTTGAGGCTGCAATGAGCTATGATCAGGCAACTGCACTATAGCCTGGGCTACGGAGCAATACGCTGTCTCTAAAATGAAAAAAAATAAAAATTAAACTTAAAAAGTACATTCATATTGTTGTGTGACCATCGTCGCCATCATTCATCTCCAGAACTCTTTGCATCTTACAAAACTGAAACCCTATGCCCAAAAAACAGCAATCTCCCATTCTCCTCTCCCCCAGCTCCATCAACCAGGATTTTTTTTTTTGAGATGGAGTCTCTCTCTGTTGCCCAGGCTGGAGTGCAGTGGCGTGATCTCGGCTCACTGCAACCTCCCTCTTCCAGGTTCAAGCAATTCTCTTGTCTCAGCCTCCCAAGTAGCTGGGATTACAGGTGTCCCCCACCACGCCCAGCTAATTTTTGTATTTTTAGTGGAGACGGGGTTTCACCATATTGGCCAGGCTGGTCTCGAACTCCTGACCTCAGACGATCTGCCCACCTCAGCCTCCCAAAGTGCTGGGATAACAGGTATGAGCCACTTCGTCTGACCCATCAACCAGTATTTTTAAAGCACCTACTAAGTGCCAGGTGCTAGACCTGTAGTCATGAACACATTCCCTTGCTTCATGGGCACTGGTACCCATTTTTTAGGTGGGGAAACTGAGGCACAGAGAGAGAGGGAGGCTCTTGCCCACAGCTCCCACCACAGCTCCTTCTCCCATCAGTGGCAGGGCAGGATTTGAACCCTGGTGTCTGGTGCAGAGGCCAAGCTCCAGCTGCTTAGCCCAAGATGAGTCACTTCCCTGCACGGGGGCCTCATTTGTTCCATCTATGAAATGGGGATCAGGAAAGAGTTGGGTTAGCGATGCTGATGCTGAGGACTCAGGCCCCTTCCCTCTGAGCTTAGAGAAGAGCAGGTCGCCATCCCCGGCCCCATCTCCTCCAGTTCCAGTCCCCAACATCAGCCTCCTTGTGGCTGGAAGCACCCTTGCCATTTTCTTTGAAATTAAGACAGGCCTTTCTGCAGAAATGGGCCCCAGACTCACTCCTCCACCCTCAACCTGGCCCAGCCCCAACCCCAGCCCTGAGGGTCCGCAGCAGATAGCTGTCTGTCAGGGAGGTGTGAGGGGCCCTGTGTTTACCTTCCTCTCCACTGCCAGACATCTGCCTGTTTACTCTGGACCCTCAGACGGTTCTCTTTACCACCCCAACCCCCACCATGGAAGGAGCAGCTTTCGGAGAGGCCACACTCCTCTCCAAGCTGCAGTTTCCCATTTGCAAAATGGGTACAGCAAACCCTACCTCACAGCCTGTTGCAAGAAAAGTTTATTTGGCAACACTTCTCCCTCTCATCCACTACGCTTCTGTGCTCAGTGAGTTAATTATTAGGGTTTGTTTCTTTGTAAATGTTTCACACTGGAGGTGAACACATCAATCGTATTCAGGGGTACACACACACACACACACACACACACACACACACTTTCTCTCTCTCTCTCTCTCTCTCTCCCCCCTCCAGCAATTATAAAATTTCACTTTCCAGCTGTTGGACCTCAGGGGAGATACTGCTATTTTCAAGCTGAGGAGGAAGGATCTACCCCATAGTCCCTGAGTGGGGTCAATTTAGTGAAAACACTAATAATGAAAATGGCATGGCTCTGGCCCAGGCGCAGTGGCTCACACCTGTAATCCCAGCACTTTGGGAGTCTGAAGTGGGAGGATCACCTGAGGTCAGGAGTTCGAGGCCAGGCTGGTCAACATGATGAAACCCTGTCTCTACTAAAAACACAAAAAATTAGCCTGGCATGGTGGCGCATGCCTGTAATCCCAGCCCCCAGGAGGCTGAGGCAGGATAATCGCTTGAACTCAGGAGGCAGAGGTTGCCGTGAGCCAAGATCGCGCCACTGTACACCAGCCTGGGTGACACAGTGAGACTCTGTCTCAAAAAAAAATAAAAAAGCTCTGCACAACTGGGATGCTCCCAGTATCTTCACCGTGACTGTGAGGCGAGGACTTTTGTATGCCCCACTCTACAGGGGGATGTAGAGGCACTGAGGCACAAAGGTGAAGGGACTTGCATAGGACTGCTGGGTTAGGGAGTCACAGAGCCAAGCTGTGGGCCCACTAGGCTTTCCAGCCACCCTGGAGGAAATGAGCTGCCCATCCTGTGGAGGTATTCAAGTGGACTCAGTGCTGGGTAGAGGGTATGGCTATGTGTTGGGGCCCATCTTTGTTATCTGATAAAAAGTACATGGATGGGTGTGGTGGTTCATGCCTATAGTCTCAGTGCTTTTCGAGATTGAAGTGGGAGGATCACTTGAGGCCAGGAGTTTGAGACCAGCCTGCACAACATAGTGAGACCCCTCCCCTCCCCCACCCCCTTCTACAAAAAAATAAAAATTAGTGGGGTGTGGTGGTGCATGCCTGTACTCCCAGCTGCTCAGGAGGCTGAGGTGGGAGGATCACTTGAGGCCAGGAGTTTGAGGCTGTAGTGAGCCGTGATTGTGCCACTGCATTCCAACCTGGGTGACAAAGGGAGAACATGTATCAATAATAATAATAATAATAATAATAATAAATAAACAAAAACACATTGAGCCAGGCACGGTAACTCACACTTGCAATCCCAGCACTTTGGGAGAACGAGGCAGGTAGATCGCTTGAGCCCTGGAGTTTGAGACCAGCCTAGGCAACATAGTGAGACCCTATCTCTGCAAAAAATTTAAATAAAATTAGCCAAGCGTGGTGGTGGGCGCCTGTGGTCCCAGTTACTAGGGAGGCTGATACGGGAGGATTGCTTGAACTCTGGTGGTTGAGGCTGAAGTGATTCATGATCACACCACCGCACTCCAGCCTGGGCAACAGAGTGATACCCTGTCTCAAAAATAACAGCAACGAAACATATTGATTGCCTATTCCGAGGCAGGCTTCGCTGTTAGCACTGGGTGAAGACCAAGGACAGCAGCTCACATTTATTTACCCCGAACCATCTCTATGGGCCATACCCGAGGGTAGGGACCTCCGGCAACTCCTTGGAGGGAATTGTCTGCTGAATGAATGAATAAATGAGCAAACACGTGGAGGAATAGGCTGGGACGCCCATGAACAAACTAGGACACAGACCCAGGGCGGCCCGAAATCACAGAGCAAGATCGAATCGGAGCCGATTCCAACCAGAGCCCTCTCCAACGACCGTCTGCCGCTCTATCCAGGGATCGCGACACCCATTTTCCAGGCGAGGAAACTGAGGCCCTGACCCTGCACCTTCCCGCAGGAGGGGCCCTCGCCGGGCGGACGGGGTGCGAGCAGGGGCCGCCCCTTCCAGGGCCTGCGCTCGGCGGGGTCCGCGGGCCGGCGGGTGGGCGGGGAGCAGGCCGGGGGCGGCGCGCGGCTGGAATCTGAGCCGGCGGAGGAGGGACCCGCGGGCGGACCGGCGCCGGGCGGGCCCGCCGGGATTCAGGAAACGCGGAGCTCCCGGCCGCCGGCGCCCAGCCGTCCCGGAGGTGAGTGGGGCCCGGGCCCCGGAGGGGCGGCCCAGCTGAGGTCCCCTTGCGCCCTTGGGGACATCTCCGTGGCCCGTCCGGCTCCGGGGGGTCCCGAGGCTCCAAAGTGCGGAGCGGGGGCGCGGGAGGCGGGAGGCGGGAGGCGGGAGGCGGGAGGCGGGAGGCGCTAGGTTCCGTAGGCGCCAGCCTCTCTGCTAAGTGCCCTTGGGCAGGACAACAGCTCTTTGGGCCTCGGTTTTATCACCTGTGAAATGGGCACCAACGTGGGGCCTGGGGTAGCAGATCTAGGGGGAGGGCGGTCCGGTTCCCCTGACCCCAAGCCAGGGAACCAAAGGCCCGGAGCCCTGCAGCCCACCTTAGGAGACTTGGAAGAGGGATTTCGGAGGACCTAAGGTTTGCCCTTGGCCTCTGAGCATGTCGGATAGAATTTGGAGTCTGGAGCTTCCAAAGGCTTCTTCTTGGTTACTGAGTCCCAGAGAGACGGCTGTTTCCTCCAAGAGGCATGAAAATCTTTAACCTCTAGTTCTGCCCTGGACTCTCAGGACGTCCCGGGGGCGGGTGGCGGGGCAGGGGGTGGGGCGGGGAGAGAGAGGCTCCCACACTCCCCACTAGCCTGGAAACACCAACCACAGACACATTCATCGAGCCACCCACTGCCCCAGCCGGCCCCAGCCGTTCCCTCTGTCTGTCCTCTCTGTTTTGCAGATGGGGAAACTGAGGCTTAGGTCGGGGATCTAGACAATTGGGATTTAAACCCAGGGGCTGTCCAGCCCCAAAGCCCTTCCCACCACACCAGGTGTCCTGTCCTGGGACCAGCTGTGCACACAGGGCCTGGTGCCCACGGAGTGCTTGGGAAGTGGCAGGGCAGAGGTGGGTCCTGTGGCTTTTCTGTCTCAGCTTCTAAAACAAGGGCCTCTGCTGGGGGCAGGGGGGCCGTGAACCCTGAAATGCTAGGCAGATACCCTGTGGGAGCTTTGTTCTGGGATGCTAAGAACTGCTTGAGGATTTAAGATTTGCCACTTTGGCTCCAGAGCAAGGGCAGAGGGTAACTCGGGGCCTGCTCCTGAGGAGGGTGACGAAGTGGGCTTTTGGGGGAGCATGGGTAGAAAGGTCAGGCCTGGGTCATTTGTGAGGCTGAGTGGGTCTGTGTGGGGCCCGGGGTGTGCTCTGCAGTCCCCTGCTGTGTGCCCTTGGCCTAGTCCCCTAGCTGTCTGAGCCTCTGTGTTCTCTCCTTTGTAATACTGGGGTGCCTGGGGGCAAGCCCCCAGGGCTGTCGTGAGGACCGATGACCTTCCAGGAACCTGGCACAGTCACTGTTGGCTGCCGTCATTGTTTTACCAGCTGTTGTTGCCCCAAACATTTTCTTAACAAAGAGGGTGAAAAAGTCAATTGGCCATTTCCACATTTCTCTAGTTCGTTCTGTTTGAAGAACGAGGGGAACCAGAAAGCCTGGACACCCACCTTGATTGGTGAATTGCAGGAGGAAGGGGTCCCAGACACAAATGGCAAATGGCAGTCATAGATCAGGGCGGTTCACTTTGTAAGACCAAGGTGGGGCTGTTTTGAAGTGGAGGTAACCAGGGAATGGTTGCCTGAACAAAAAGCGTGTGATGCCCCCAGGAGGGACGTTTCACCTAAGCTCCTGTGAGGATGGCTGGGATTCCCCAGGTGAAACCCAGACACTTTATATCTGGGGAAGGGGCTGTGGAGGTTCCTCCTGCCTCATCTGGTGCCAGCCGGGCCTCTGCCACTTACTCCCTCCTCCAGCAAATGCTCTCTGCAAGGTCACCCATGCCAGCTCTGGACTGGGCACTGGAGCACTGAGACGCTTCGAATCCCAGCCTCGCTCTAGCTTGAGGGGTGTGAAGGGAAGAAGGATTTTCCCTTGTGGCCCCGGGGAGGAGCTCCCACACCTGACTTGTGGGCATCTAGCAAGATGTGCGTGGATGGCCAACGCTTAGTAAATGTATGCTGTGGAATGGATGGGGTCAGGGGAGAATGCTGTAGGGTAGGAGGACTGGCCCAGGAAGGACCCATGAGGGCTTGGTCAAGGTAGTGTTTGAACCGCACCTTGAAGAATAAATGCAAAAGTAGAGGAAAGGGTATTCAGGCAAAGAGAATGGCACTAGCAGAGACATGACTTTTACCTGTTACCAGGTGGCTACACCTGGGGTTTATAGAGCAGAGAAATCGTTCTGTTTGTCTGGAGTTTGTGACGTGACTGGAAAGGGTGAGGGATCAAACAGTCAGGGGCTAAGTCAGACCCAGAGGCCCAGAAGTCCCACCTGGGAGTGACACGGTTGTTTGTGTGTTCTAGAAAGGTCCCTTTGGCTGCAGAGTGGGAAAGATTGGAGGAGCTCAGGGAGGCTGGCCCCAAGGCTGGGGAAGTCATCCAAGCTCCGAGTGGAGAGGGGCAGCTGGAAGGAGATGTAGGAGGGAAGGAAACACACAAGACTGAGCCTCATGTGCCTGGCACATAGTAGGTGCTCACTCAGTATCTATGGCACGGTTGTCTGAACAAATACTTTTGAGTTGGTCAAAGTCCTCTGAGTTCCTTCCTCTGTACCTAGGGGGATGGGGTCCACATGAAGTGGGTATCTCTACCCCATGCAGGCCCTTGACCCTGCTGTCTGCCTCAGTTTCCCCCATTTGACTTTGGGAAAGACACTCCAGTCCATTCTCCAAATTATAGGGACCCAGGTAACAGCTCCTCTTGTCACAGATAGAGTCCGGGGAGTCGAGAAAACATTTATTTTATGCCAGTGGGCCCTCTGGAATGCTCCGCATCACCAATTTGGAGCAGAATTCACCTGTTAAAGATTAATTCAGATCTCTTGAGATAACTCGTGGTCTTAGGCCCTGTGGCTGCTGTTCTGAACTCTGGGTACAAGGTTCTGTCTGGCTTTAGCCAACCCTGGGTTGCATTAACAATTATTATGACAGTGGCAAGCCTTTATTGAGCACTTACTGTGTGAGCAGCACTGAGTCAAGCACTCTCAGCATATTTGGATACAAAACTATTTTCGTCCCCATTTTTCAGAGGGCGGAATGAAGTCTGGAGGGTGAAGTCGCTTGCCTAGGTTCTCTCAGCTGAGAAGGGGCAGAGCTGGGACCTGAATCCCATTTGTCCGATTGCAAATCCATTCCTTCACCTGTAAGGTGGCCCATCCCCATTTGTCTGGACCCTCTCTGGGGTGTCTGGGGTCATGGGGGAGCTACCAGAGATAGGAACCTGAATTGGCTGGGTGCAGTGGCATACACCCATAATCCCAACACTTTGGGAGACCGAGGTGGGTGGACTGGTCAAGCCCGGGAGTTTGGGACCAGCTGGGCAACATGTTGAAACCCCGTCTCTAGAAAAAATACAAAAATTAGCTGAACATGGTAGCATGCACCTGTAGTGCCAGCTACTTGAGAGGCTGAAGTGGGAGGATCGCTTAAGCCCAGGAGTCAGAGGTTGCAGTGAACTGCGATTGCACCACTGCACTCCAGAGCGAGAGATCCTTTCTCAAAACAAAGAACCTGAATTGCACAGACAGGCCTGGGCTTAAACTGCATCCGCATGTTTGAGACAGGCCTGCTGTTCCCCCCGGAGGAGCTTGGGGAAGCCACCTGGCCTCTCTGGGTTTCCATTTCCTCCTCTGTCAAAGGGACTCTCGTCCCACTTTGCAGGGATGATCCAAGGCACCTGGATGGGGCTCTGAAGCACAGCTCTTCTGCCTCAGACTGTGTCGGCTCCCCTTGTCCCCAGGCCCATTCCAGGGCATGTTTTCTTCCAGCTCGTCCCCCGGACATCCTCAGAGAGCCCCTCCATGCCAGGTGGGTGGGTGGAAGGTATTGGGGGCAAAGCTAGACTTGCATTTGGGCAGATAATGATATGTTTTCAGCAATGAAATATTTATGAGCATGGACTGAGCGCCAGGAGCCATCAACATTTTTTACTTTCTTGATTTAATGCTTAAAAACTAGGGCTGGAGCCCAGCTGCCCAGGTTCCAATCCCAGCTTCCAATAAGTTCCGTTATTCCTTTGGCCTCAGTTTCCTCATCTGGACAAAGGGGATAAGGTAATGCCTGCCTTGCTGAGAGGTTGTGGACAGTCTTCAGCACAACCTCTAGTATTTAGTTTAAAACTAGCATCTATTGCCTGATGTTCACTTTTTATTTTCATTTATTATTTTTAGAGACAGGGTCTCAGTCTGTTGCCCAGGCTGGAATGCAGTGGTGTGATCATAGCTCACAGCAGCCTCGAACTCCTGGGCTCAAGTGATCCTCCTACCTCAGTCTCCCAAGTAGCTGGGACACACCCAGCTAATTAAATTTTTTTTCAGAGACAGGGGTCTCACTATGTTGCCCAGGCTGGTCTCGAATTCCAGAGCTCAAGTGATCCTCCTGCGTTGGCCTCCCAAAGTGCTCAGATTACAGGCCTGAGAGCTGATGTGCATTTCGATGGTGTCACAGCTTCCCCACTGCTGGGTGTGGGCAAGGGCAGGAATGCCAAGCCCCATTTTACAGCTAAGGAAACTGAGACTCAGAGAGGAAGCAGTTTACTTAGGGATGCCCAGCTGGCTCATGACAGAACTGGAACTGGAAGCCAGATCTGAGTGACACTGGTGTCCTTGGGTCCATGAAAAGCCCAGTGGTCAGCTTAGCTTCTTGCGTGGAAAGCTACGGTAGGCTCACCCATCTTGGCATTTGAGCCACCTCAGCTTACCTCCCAGCTCTGCCAGTTGCTGCTCTGTGACCTCGGGAAGTGGCTTAACCTCTCTGTTCCTGGGCTTTGCTGAGGTCAGAGCTCTGCCAACTTGAGGAGGGATTTGGGTTATTCTGGCTGCCGCTCTTGTTCTGGCCTGGGCTCCTTCTGCCTTGGGTGCCCTTGGATCCCATGATCTGGCACCCCAGTGGCTGGACAGGAATGAGGAAGGGACAGGGCCTCACTTTCAATGTGACTCTGACTTCCTTCCCACCCTTAGCCCCTTCCTGACCATTGGTTTCCTCTTTTTGCCCCGAGCCCTGGCCACTGCTGGCTGTGTGACTCCAAGGAGGTCACATCCCCTCTCTGAGCATGTGTCCTCATCGGCGAGGGAGGATCACATGAGACCACACCAGGCGCACAGGAAGCCCTTGCAAGTCTCCAGATGAGGTCAGGGTGTTGGGAAGGCCACAGAAGGAGGCGGGGGCTCAGGGGACAGACAGGCGGGCCATTGACCAAACAGGAATATGCTTCTATTTCTTTGGTTAGTGAGTAACAGCTGCCGCTCCTGTCCACCCACCCTGCCCCTTGCACAAAGAGCTCCTCAGTCTCACCGGGCGCCCGTTTTCCCCCGAGGGTGGAGTGGCCTGGGTTCCACCCGCTTGACTGAGTGGGCTGGCCAGCTTCTGGGACCATTCCCTCTGTGTGTGTGTGTGTGTGTGTGTGTGTGTGTGTGTATTGATGTGCATGTGTATGTGTGTATGTATGTCTATGTGTGTATGTGTATATATGTGTATGTGTGTATATGTATATGTGTGTACATGTATATGTGTGCATGTATGTCTGTGTGCATGTGTGTGCATATGTGTATGTATATATGTATATGTATATGTGAATGTGTGTGCATGTGTGTGCATGTGTCTATGTGTGTGTGTTTGTGTATATATGTATGTGTGTATTGTATGTATGTGTATATGTGTATTGTGTGTATGTGTATATGTGTGTAATGTGCGTATGTATGTGTGTGTATTGTATGTGTGTATGTATGCATATATGTGTGTAATGTATGTATGTGTGTGTATTGTATGTATGTGTATATGTGTATTGTGTGTATGTGTGTGTAGTGTATGTGTATATGTGTATAATGTATGTAAGTGTGTGTATTCTGTGTATGTGTATGTGTGTGTAATGTGTGTATGTGTGTGTGTATTGTGTGTACGTGTGTGTTTATGGAGGGTGGGCTCCGTGGGCTTTGGGCTGAGACCTCAGCAGGTGAGGGTGGGACAGGGGGCATGGGGCTGACTGACCCATGGGTCTGGCTCACTCATGTCCCCCCTTGGCACACAGGAGGGGCTCAGGAATACTTATAGATAGAGTGAAGGGATGAATGAAGGAAGGAATGAGTGACTGGACGAGCCAGCCAGGCAGGGCATCAGAAGGAAGCGCCTGCTCAGATACAGGCTCTGGCTCTGAGACCGAGTTTGCATAGGTGAGTGTCCTGGTCTTGTTGAGCCTCAGTTTCCTCATCTATAAAATGGGCTCACGATAGTTGTCCTTATGAGAGGTATTGGTCTCATAGGCCAGAAAGCCCCACACATAGTAGGTGCTCAGTAAGCTGTCTGTTAAAAGATGGAAGGGAGGAAGCTAATTAGTTAGTTGGGCAGAGGTTCACTTGGGGGACCTGTCTGCTCTGGAGAGAATGACTAAGCCCATCTTTCACTCCTTCCCTCTGTGTTCATTCATTCATTAATTCATTCATTCATCCAGCAAACACATCTTGAGCAGCTGTTATGTGCCAGGCCCTGTTCCAGGCATCTGGCCTCAGCAGTTACCAGCAGGGAGTCCCCTCGCCCTAGAACTTTTGTCTGAGTGACATCATCCCCCACGCAGTGCTTTGCGGCCACATTGTGAGACTCTGATACCACAATGACAAGCAACCCAGCGGTGGGGACTGTGATGAGCTCCTTTCACAGGCGAGGAAACTGAAGCTCGGAGAGGTCAAGTGATCCGTCTGGGGCCACACATTTACTAAATGGCAAAGCCAAGAGTCAGACTCCGAGCCTGTCACCACTGTGCCACCCGTCCTGCTGCGTTCCAAGGGACATTGCGTTGAGAAGGGGGCTCCCAGGGAGAGGGGATGGTAGCCCCCAAAGTGATGAATGAACTCAGATGGATTTAAAAGCAAATGGTTGGAATTTTATGCACATTCACTTCCTGTAGAGTGTGGCCTCAGTTAAATCTCATTCTTTCTGATCCTCCGTTTGTTCATCTGTGAAATGATAACAATAACACCTACCTCAAATGAGAGAGAAATGTGAAAGTGCTTAGCCTATGATTGGCATTGGTGAAACCTCCTTTCTCCCGGGACTGAGTTTGTACATCTGGGAATGGACACAATAATATTTCATCTCTATAGTTACTATTTGGATTAAAACAGATAGAAGGGGCCAGGCACAGTGGTTCATGCCTGTAATCACAACACTTTGGGAGGCCAAGGTGGGTGGATCACGTGAGCCCAGGCATTAGAGACTAGCCTGGGCAGTATAGTGAGACCCCATCTCTACAAAAAATACATTTTAAAAGTAGGCATGGTGGCTGGGCGCAGTGGCTCACGCCTGCAATCCCAGCATTTTTGGAGGCCAAGGCAGGCGGATCATGAGGTCAGGAGATCGAGACCACAGTGAAACCCCGTCTCTACTAAAAAAAAAAAATACAAAACATTAGCCGGGCGTGGTGGCGGGCGCCTGTAGTCCCAGCTACTCAGGAGGCTGAGGCAGGAGAATGGCATGAACCCAGGAGGCGGAGCTTGCAGTGAGCCAAGATCGCATCACTGCACTCCAGCCTGGGTGACAGAGCGAGACATCATCTCAAAAAAAAAAAAAAGTAGGTAGGCATGGTGGTACATGCCTGCGGTCCCAGCTCCTAGGGAGGCTGAGGTGGGAGGATTGCTTGAGCCTGGGAAGTCGAGGCTGCAGTGAGCCATGATTGTGCCACTGCACTCCAGCCTGGGTAACGGAGACATACCCTGTCTCAAAACAAAAGCCAACCAAGTGGGAGGTGCTGTGTAAAATGTGCCATGGAGGGTAGGCATTACTGATGGTAGCATTGCAGGCATTAGCCTCAGTCATAATTCCAAGCAATTAACCTCTGAGGCAGCAGCCTACTGTTGGCACAGACTGGTGTTGAGGTGGGCTGGGACAGAGGAAGGATCTCAGACTGGTTTTCTGCTGCCTCAGGCTCCCTTCCCCGACTCCCACCCCATCCATTCATCACGGGCGCCTGCCCGCTTCCCCCTTCTCTGATTTGGCAAACTCGGGACTTTTGCACCTGGAAGTGGGGTAGAGGAATGTATGCATGGGCGAGTGTCCTGTCCCTTCTGGTCCTCAGTCTCCCAGCTGGGAAGCAGCCCTTGTCCTGACAGCCTTCCAAAGGTGACGGAAGATGAAAATGAGGTGGCAAGGAAACCCTTACCAAAGGTGAGGTCTGTGCAGTCACAAGCCCTGGTTTTGGAGCCAGGAAGTCTGGGTTCCAGTGCCTGCTCAGTTCTGACCTCCCTGGACCTCAATGTCATCATCCCCCACCCCCACTGTAAACTCAGGGAATGTTAGCAAGAATGGCAAAGAAGCTGCTATTCATTGAACACTTCGTGTTTGCCAGGCACTACGCTGAAGGCTCGAATTATCACATTTAATCCTCACAATAGCCCTTTGGGGTAGGAGCTGTTATTTTATTTTTTAATATTTTAAAAAATAAATACATTTATTTTTTGTAGAGATGGGATCTCACCATGTTGCCCAGGCTGGTCTCGAACTGAGCTCAAGCGATCCTCCCACCTTGGCCTCCCAAAGTGTTGGGATTACAGGTGTGAGCCACTGCACCCAACCTTATGTTTTAGTTTAAAGCATGAATGTACAGTACACCAAATAACTATGGAGCAAATACGGCTTAACCCCACCCAGGTCGTAGTAATTATTGCCCCCATTTTACAGATAAGAGAGAAGGCAGGCCTAAGGTTTGTTTTGTTTTTTGAGATGGAGTCTCTTGTCGCCCACGCTGGAGTGCGGTGGCGCTCTCTCAGCTCACTGCAACCTCTGCCTCCTGGGTTCAAGCGATTCTCATGCCTCAGCCTCCCAAGTAGCTGGGATTACAGGCGCCCACCACCACACCCAGCTAATTTTTGTATTTTTAGTAGAGATGGGGTTTCACCATGTTGGCCAGTCTGATCTTGAGCTTCGGACCTCAAGTGATCCGCCCACCTTAGCCTCCCAAAGTGCTGGGATTACAGGCATGAGCCACTGCGCCCGGCTGGCCTAAGATTTTGGCGCCTCCCTCCTCCCGGGCTGGAGCTGGGTAGCATATTCTCAAGCACAGCTGGCTGAGAGGGTGGAATCCTGGGGCTATTCTCTGATGGGAGGGAAGCGAGATAAGGGAAGAAGGACCTGGAGCCTCCTGGGCTAGTGACTTTGTATCCTTGAGCCCCTAGTACGTGCCAGACCCTGTTTGAAACCCTTCACGTGGCTGGGCGCGGTGGCTCACACCTGTAATACCAGCATTTTGAGAGGCTGAGGCAGGCGGATCGCCTGAGGTCAGGAGTTCGAGACCAGCCTGGCCAACATGGTGAAACCCCATCTCTTCTAAAAATACAAAAATTAGCTGGCGCAGTGGTGGGCGCCTGTAATCCCAGCTACTAGGGAGGCTGAGGCAGGAGGATTGTTTGAACTTGGGAGACGGAAGTTGCAGTGAGCCGAGATTGTGCCACTTACACTCTAACCTGGGTGACAGAGCAAGATCCTGACACACACACACACACACACACACACACACACAAAGAAAGAAAGAAAAAAAAGAAACCCTTTATGTGTGCTTAATCCCCATGACATTCCCATGTTGCAACAAGGAAACTGAGGTTCTGGGAGGGAAGTGACCTGCCCGAGGTCACTAAGCCTGGAAGGGTCATTTAAATGTAATTCACATACTCATAACTCAGTCTTTTAAAACGTACAATTCGGTTGGTTTCTTAGTATATTCAGAGTTGTAGAGACATCAGCAGTATCTCATTCCAGAACATTTTCATCACCCCCGAAAAAGGACTCTGTACCTGTTAGCAGTCATCACTCTCTGCTCCCAGCCCCTGGCAGCAACTCATCTGCTTTCTGTCTCTATGGATTTGACTCTTCTGGCATTTCATATGAATGGAATCCTGCAATATGTGGCCTTTTGTGCCTGCAAGGTGCATGCTCTTAACCGTTAAGCCACACGGCCTCTTGGTGGCTCCTGCCCCGGGGCTGGGACCCTCAGAAATGACTTGGTCTGTGTGAAAGCTCAGAGGGGCATCTGTGTGTGCTGTCAGCCAGCATCCCTCCAGCCAAGGGTTTGCAGAATGACCAAATGACTGCCGTGCACACTGGCCTTGCCCTCCGTGGGGCCCGGTGAGTCACCCCAGACCTGCCCTGCCTGGGTGGTGTGAGTGCATGGGGTGGGGGCCCAGCAGGACACTGGAGCTCTGTCTGTCCTGGACAGGCGGCCACTGTGCAGCAAACAGGAAGCGGGCTGGGCCGAGACCTGCTAGGTAAATACAGGCTGGCCAGGGAAGCTGCTGGGCATGGCATGATGCCCCCCTACCACTGCCGCCTGCCAGGGGCCTGGGAGCCGTGCGTAGCCTGGCAGGCAGGTTTTGCCTGGCCAAGGAGCTGAGCTTCCAGTCGGCTGCCACTTCTAGGTGGCTACCAGAATCTACCTCCAAGGCTCTGGCTTCGGCCGCTGTGCCTTCTCTAGGAGTCATTGCGTTCCTTGGTCCTCAGTCCTTTTGTTCATCTGTTCCCCTAATGATACTGATAAATAGTACACTGATACCGAAGATTCCAACAGCAGCCATTCTTGACCGAAATGCATGCTGTGTACCAGGCACCAGGCTCAGTGTTTTGCATGCTTTATTTCATTTAACCCTCATGACAGTTCCCTTGGGGTAGGTGCTAGGATCATTGCCATTTTGCAGGTGAGGAAACCAAGGCATGGGAAGGCCAGGTGACTTGCCCAGAGCTGGTGAACTGGTGGTTCACCAGGGACTGCGATCCACCCCCCACTCCATTCTTTCTAAAGCTCCTCCCTCCCAGAGTTCCTTTGTCTTTATATAGTGTCCATCAAAGGTACAGGTCCTGGGGATACATGGGTTCTAATCCTGCTTCCCCCTTTCTGGAGCAAGGCAATGCCAGACAAGTGACTTTGCCTCTCTGAACCTCAGTTTTCTTTTTTTTTTTTTTTGAGACGGAGTCTCGCTCTGTCGCCCAGGCTGGAGTGCAGTGGCGCATTCTTGGCTCACTGCAAGCCCTGCCTCCCGGGTTCACACCATTCTCCTGCCTCAGCCTCCCAAGTAGCTGGGACTACAGGCACCCACCACCATGCCCGGCTAATTTTTTGTATTTTTAGTAGAGATGGGGTTTCACGGTGGTCTCGATCTGCTGGCCCTTGTGATCCGCCCGCCTTGGCCTCCCAAAGTGCTGGGATTGCAGATGTGAGCCACTGCGCCCGGCTGAGCCTCAGTTTTCTTACCTGGAAGGTGGGGAGTGGGTGGACAGGTCCGGGACTTTCTAGTCACAGCAAAGCTCAGAGTCCTTGTCTTCCTAGTACCTTCCTACCCACATGTGCCCTGCAAGACTGAGCTGGAATGGCAGGCACTCGCAGTGTGTTTATTTGAGAGTACCACAGGAAGTGAGTGCCCCCCAAATTGGCCAAGGAGCCCCAGGACGGAGGGAGGTAGAAGCACACTAGGTCTGTCTGGGAGCCTGAGCACCTTCTCCGTGGGCTCCTTCCTACACATGGATTCCTCCCCCACCCACCTCCCCGCTGCCCACCCACTCACCCATCTCTTCTTCCTGCTTTCCTTCTCCCTGTGCCCCAGGCCACACCATTCCTCTGTGCGCCCTGCACTTTCCCCTCCACACCTTTGTCCTTGACACCTCCTCTGCCCTTTATCCTCCTCCTCCTCCTCCTCCTCCTCCTTGCAGCCTCCCCCCCTCCCCATCAGGATTCCGGCTGTCCTTGCTCTGCAACCCCACCTGGAACTTCAGGTCCCTGGTCTTACAGCCTAAAATAAACCAAATATTCATTGACACCTCATTTTGCTTCAGCACCATGTTGAATGCTGGGGACCCAGGGGACATGAAATAGTCCCTACCACATGGAACTAAAACTCTGGAGACAAAGAGAGAAGATGAATCAAAGAATAATATATTGGCCATGCGCGGTGGCTCACGCCTATAATCCCAACACTTTGGGAGGCTGAGGCAGGCAGATCACCTGAGGTCAAGAGTTCAAGACCAGACTGGCCATCATGGCAAAACCCTGTCTCTACTAAAAATATGAAAAATTAGCCAGGTGTGGTGGTGCATACCTGTAATCCCAGCTACTCGGGGAGGCTGAGGCACGAGAATCGCTTGAACCCAGGAGGTGGAGGTTGCAGTGAGCCGAGATCGTGCCACTACACTCCAACCTGGGTGACAGAGCGAGACTCTCTTGAAAAAAAAACACGTATATAGAAAAGTTTAATCGTGGGAAGTGCTGTAAAGGAAGGCACATGCTACTCTAAGAGTGAACAACAAGGGAAACAGGAGGGCTTTTCAGAGGAAGTACCCTTTAAGATGAGGCCTGAGGAGTAAGTGGGAACCAGCCAGCGAAGGGAAGGGCATTCCAGGCAGAGGGAACAGCCTAGGCAAAGGCCTGGAGGCAGGAAGAGCCATCTGCCTTCCCTCCTGGACTGTGAGTTCTCTGAGGTTCCACACTTTTATGTCTCCTCTGGGCCCTGCAAACAGGTGCCACTCCATTGATGCCTGGTGGAATGAATTGATCCAGAAGGGAGGGAGCCAGGAGAAACCAGCTCCCTGGAATCCTCCCCACTGGGGCGGAGCAGGCCTGCATGCCCAAACTTGCCCCCAGATTTAAGCAGCTTTCCTTGGTCACGTAATCAGGAGGATGGGATTTGACAAATGTGTGCCAGGGTTTCCATGAGATCAGGCAAAGCCGCGGGTAACCCCGAGGATAGGCCCCTTTTTCCACCCTCTGCAAGTCGGGGCATGGGGATGGAGCCAGAGACCTCCACCGCCGTTGAATTCGGGATTCTCAGAGAGAAGGCACCTGTTGTGCAATCTGCTGTGTATTGAGGCTTTCTTTCTGTTGGGCACTTGACTCAACGTATATACCTCTCACAACGACCCTATTACGATCCCTTAATAGGGCAGCTGAGGAAAGTGAAGATCAGAGATGTTGGGTAACTTGCTCAAGCTTACACAGCGAATGAGCCGTGGGTCTGGGATCTGACCTTCTGGTCTGCCTGACGTCAAAATGCTGTCTCACTCTGTGCCTCACCAGCTCAGGGGGCCATGAGAACAGAAAGCCAGATTCCCAGAAAGCCTGGGGTCTGTCTAGGGCAGAAAGGAAGGCTTGGGGACCCTGGCTCAGCCCTGTATCTCATCACCCTACTCAGGACTCCTGTACCCCTTAACTTGCCCACTCCTGAACCCTTCTGGTCTATGCAGTTCTTAACACCACCCGACATGACTGTGCTGCTTGGTTTGTCTAGTTTATTGTTTCCCCACCAGAAGGTCTGCCCCCAAAGGGATTGCTATCTGTTTTGTTCACATCTGTGTCCCTAGTACCTAGCACCAGTGCCTGGCGCATAGTAGGTGCTCAGTAAAAGTGTGGAATAAATAAATAGGTAGCTGGCTTCTACTCCTGCCCCTTGGACCCTTTCCAGAGGAAGATGCAGATTCTTTCTCTGTCCATCCTACACAACTGCCATCTCTGTGTGGACCACCGTTTGGTATATATGTTCTAAAGAAGGGTTTGAATATAAACCTTCTTTTGAATATATAGGATTTAAAACCAACATGTTAAAAAACCGCTACTTTGGCCAGGCGCAGTGGCTCATGCCTGTAATTCCAGCACTTTGGGAGGCTAAGGCGGGTGGGTCATTTGAGGTCAGGAGTTCAAGACCAGCCTGGCCAACATGTGAAACCCCATCTCTACTAAAAATACAAAAATTAGCCGAGTGGCCGGGCGCGGTGGCTCACGCCTGTAATCCCAGCACTTTGGGAGGCCGAGGTGGGCGGATCACAAGGTCAGGAGATCGAGACCATGGTGAAACCCCGTTTCTACTAAAAATACAAAAAATTAGCCAGGCGCGGTGGCGGGCGCCTGTAGTCCCAGCTACTCAGGAGGCTGAGGCAGGAGAATGGCGTGAACCCGGGAGGCGGAGCTTGCAGTGAGCCGAGATTGTGCCACTGCACTCCAGCGTGGGCAACAGAGCAAGACTCCGACTCAAAAAAAAAAAAAAAAAAAAAAAAAAAAAAAAAAAAAAAAAAAA
>NC_037679.1:68859716-68860594 GCF_003255815.1 Theropithecus gelada | reverse complement strand
CACAAAAAAAAAAAAAAAAAAAAAAAAAAAAAAAAAAAAAAAAAAAATTAGCCGAGTGGTAGTGGCATGTTTCTGTAATCCCAGCTACTTGGGAGGCTGAGGCAGGGGAATCACTTGAGCCTGGGAGGCGGAGGTTGCAGTGAGCTGAGATTGTGCCACTGCACTCCAGTCTGGGTGACAGAGTGAGACCCTGTCTCAACAAACAAACAAACAAACAAACAAACACCCGCTGCTCTGAATGAACGCTGTTGTGGCCATGTCAGTGTGTGGGGATGTTCACAGTCATGCAGGAACATTCCTGGGTGCCTCCCTGATGCACACCTGGTGCAGCTGGGAGCTTCCCCACTGTGGAGGGGCTCCTGGTAGGAGGCATTGTGAGCCCGTGCGGGAACGAAGGGCCTACCGTGCCTGCTCATAGTGGGCACACACACGTGCACACGCACGTGGAGGAAGGTGGGAAGAAATGTACATGACAGTCACACGCAGCGGAGACACACGTGGACTCACACCCAGGCTCTCAGCCTCTCTCCCTGCCTGCATCCCCCTCTTCCCTCCCTCCTAAAGCTGGCATGAGTTTGGAATGTGTAATAACAGCCTTCAGGGCAAATTAGAACAGGGAGTAAACTCCTTTTCTGACCACAGAGAACAGGGCAGTGTTTGGGGAGGGAATTGCCACAGAGCAGCAGAGCCGGGTGTGTGTGTGTGTGTGTGTATGTGGTGTGTGTGGTGTGTGTGTGTGTGTATGTGTGTGTGTGGTGTGTGTGTGGTGTGTATGTGTGTGTAGTATGTGTATGTGTGTGGTGTGTGTGGTTGTGTGTGTGTGTGTGTGGTGTGTGTGTATGTGTGTGTGTGTGGTGTGTGTGTGTATGTGTGTGGGG